>NC_088399.1:47958919-47973919 GCF_034236695.1 Oncorhynchus nerka
AGGGTAGTGGCAGGGCAGGGTAGAGGCAGGGCAGGGTAGTGGCAGGGCAGGGTAGTGACAGGGCAGGGTACAGACAGGGTTAGGTCCAGGCAGGGCAGGGTACAGACAGGGTTAGGTACAGACAGGGCAGGGTACAGACAGGGGTAGGTCCAGGCAGGGCAGGGTACAGACAGGGTTAGGTCCAGGCAGGGCAGGGTACAGACAGGGTTAGGTCCAGGCAGGGCAGGGTACAGACAGGGTTAGGTCCAGGCAGGGCAGGGTACAGACAGGGTTAGGTCCAGGCAGGGCAGGGTAGTGGTAGGGCAGGGTAGTGGCAGGGCAGGGTAGTGGTAGGGCAGGGTAGTGGTAGGGCAGGGTAATGGTAGGGCAGGTTAGTGGCAGGGCAGGGTAGTGGCAGGGCAGGGTAGTGGTAGGGCAGGGTAGTGGTAGGGGAGGGTAGTGACAGGGCAGGGTAGTGGTAGGGCAAGGTAGTGGCAGGGTAGTGGTAGGGCAGGGTAGTGGTAGGGCAGGGTAGTGGTAGGGCAGGGGTAGTGGTAGGGCAACTGAGTGGCAGGGCAGGGTAGTGACAGGGCAGGGTAGTGGTAGGGCAAGGTAGTGGCAGGGTAGTGGTAGGGCAAGGTAGTGGCAGGGTAGTGGTAGGGTAGTGGTAGGGCAGGGGTAGTGGTAGGGCAACTGAGTGGCAGGGCAGGGTAGTGACAGGGCAGGGTAGTGGTAGGGCAGGGTACAGACAGGGTTAGGTCCAGGCAGGGTAGTGGTAGGGCAGGGTACAGACAGGGTTAGGTCCAGGCAGGGCAGGGTAGTGGTAGGGCAGGGTACAGACAGGGTTAGGTCCAGGCAGGGCAGGGTAGTGGTAGGGCAGGGTACACAGAGGGTTAGGTCCAGACTTGGCAGAGTAGTGGTAGGGCAGGGTTTTATTTATTTTAATTTTATTTTTACCTTTATTTAACCAGGTAGGCAAGTTGAGAACAAGTTCTCATTTACAATTGCGACCTGGCCAAGATAAAGCAAAGCAGTTCGACACATACAACGACACAGAGTTACACATGGAGTAAAACAAACATACAGTCAATAATACAGTATAAACAAGTCTATATACAATGTGAGAAAATTAGGTGAGAAGGGAGGTAAAGGCAAAAAAGGCCATGGTGGCAAAGTAAATACAATATAGCAAGTAAAAACACTGGGTAAGTGTAAAACTAAAACAGACAGGGTTAGGCTAAGTGTAAAAACACTTAGGTCCAGACAGGGTACAGACAGGGTTAGGTCCAGGCAGGGCAGGGTACAGACAGGGTTAGGTACAGGCAGGGCAGGGTAGTGGTAGGGCAGGGTACAGACAGGGTTAGGTACAGGCATGGCAGGGTAGTGGCAGGGCAGGGTACAGACAGGGTTAGGTCCAGACAGGGTTAGGTCCAGGCAGGGCAGGGCAGGATACAGACAGGGGTAGGTCCAGACAGGGCAGGGTACAGACAGGGTTAGGTCCAGACAGGGTTAGGTCCAGGCAGGGCAGGGCAGGGTACAGACAGGGGTAGGTCCAGACAGGGCAGGGTACAGACAGGGTTAGGTCCAGACAGGGTTAGGTCCAGACAGGGTTAGGTACAAGAATGGGTTAAGTCCAGACAGGGTTAGGTCCAGGCAGGGCAGGGTACAGACAGGGTTAGGTCCAGGCAGGGTTAGGTCCAGACAGGCTTAGGTCCAGACAGGGTTAGGTCCAGGCAGGGCAGGGTACAGACAGGGTTAGGTCCAGACAGGGTTAGGTCCAGGCAGGGCAGGGCAGGGTACAGACAGGGTTAGGTCCAGGCAGGGCAGGGTACAGACAGGCTTAGGTCCAGACAGGGTTAGGTCCAGACAGGGTTAGGTCCAGGCAGGGCAGGGTAGTGGCAGGGCAGGGTAGAGGCAGGGCAGGGTAGTGGCAGGGCAGGGTAGAGGCAGGGTAGTGGCAGGGCAGGGTAGTGGCAGGGCAGGGTAGTGGCAGTGGGAGTGGCAGGGCAGGGTAGTGGCAGGGCAGGGTAGTGGCAGGGCAGGGTAGTGGCAGGGAAGGGTAGTGGCAGGGCAGGGTAGTGGCAGTGCAGGGTAGTGGCAGGGCAGGGTAGTGGCAGGGCAGGGTAGTGATGGGCAGGGTAGTGGAAGGGCAGGGTAGTGAAGGGAAGGGTAGTGGCAGGGCAGGGTAGTGGCAGTGCAGGGTAGTGGCAGGGCAGGGTAGTGGCAGGGCAGGGTAGTGATGGGCAGGGTAGTGGAAGGGCAGGGTAGTGGCAGGGCAGGGTAGTGGCAGGGAAGGGTAGTGGTAGGGAAGGGTAGTGGTAGGGGAGGGTAGTGGCAGGGTAGGGTAGTGGCAGGGAAGGGTAGTGGCAGGGCAGGGTAGTGGCAGGGCAGGGTAGTGGCAGGGCAGGGTAGTGGAAGGGCAGGGTAGTGGCAGGGAAGGGTAGTGGCAGGGCAGGGTAGTGGCAGGGCAGGGTAGTGGCAGGGCAGGGTAGTGATGGGCAGGGTAGTGGTAGGGCAGGGTAGTGGTAGGGCAGGGTAGTGGCAGGGCAGGGTAGTGGCAGGGCAGGGTAGTGGCAGGGAAGGGTAGTGGCAGGGCAGGGTAGTGGCAGGGCAGGGTAGTGGAAGGGCAGGGTAGTGGCAGGGAAGGGTAGTGGCAGGGCAGGGTAGTGGCAGGGCAGGGTAGTGGCAGGGCAGGGTAGTGATGGGCAGGGTAGTGGTAGGGCAGGGTAGTGGTAGGGCAGGGTAGTGGCAGGGCAGGGTAGTGGCAGGGCAGGGTAGTGGTAGGGGAGGGTAGTGGCAGGGTAGGGTAGTGGTAGGGCAGGGTAGTGGCAGGGCAGGGCAGGGTAGTGGCAGGGCAGGGTAGTGTTAGGGCAGGGTAGTGGCAGGGCAGGGTAGTGGTAGGGCAGGGTAGTGGCAGGGCAGGGTAGTGGCAGGGCAGGGTAGTGGCAGGGTAGTGGTAGGGCAGGGTAGTGGCAGGGCAGGGTAGTGGCAGGGCAGGGTAGTGGTAGGGCAAGGTAGTGGCAGGGTAGTGGTAGGGCAGGGGTAGTGGTAGGGCAACTGAGTGGCAGGGCAGGGTAGTGACAGGGCAGGGTAGTGGCAGGGCAGGGTAGTGGCAGGGCAGGGTACAGACAGGGTTAGGTCCAGGCAGGGCAGGGTACAGACAGGGTTAGGTCCAGGCAGGGCAGGGTACAGACAGGGTTAGGTCCAGGCAGGGCAGGGTAGTGGTAGGGCTGGGTAGTGGCAGGGCAGGGTAGTGGTAGGGAAGGGTAGTGATGGGCAGGGTAGTGGTAGGGCAGGGTAATGGTAGGGCAGGTTAGTGGCAGGGCAGGGTAGTGGCAGGGCAGGGTAGTGGTAGGGCAGGGTAGTGGTAGGGGAGGGTAGTGGCAGGGCAGGGTAGTGGTAGGGCAGGGTAGTGGTAGGGCAGGGGTAGTGGTAGGGCAGGGTAGTGGCAGGGTAGTTGCAGGGCAGGGTAGTGACAGGGCAGGGTAGTGGTAGGGCAGGGTAGTGGCAGGGCAAGGTAGTGGCAGGGTAGTTGCAGGGCAGGGTAGTGGCAGGGCAGGGTAGTGGCAGGGCAGGGCAGGGTAGTGGTAGGGCAGGGTAGTGGCAGGGCAGGGTAGTGGCAGGGCAAGGTAGTGGAAGGGCAGGGTAGTGGCAGGGCAGGGTAGTGGCAGGGCATGGGAGTGGCAGGGCAGGGGAGTGGCAGGGCAGGGTAGTGGCAGGGCAGGGTAGTGGCAGGGCAGGGTAGTGGCAGTGCAGGGTAGTGGCAGGGCAGGGTAGTGGCAGGGCAGGGTAGTGGAAGGGCAGGGTAGTGAAGGGAAGGGTAGTGGCAGGGCAGGGTAGTGGCAGTGCAGGGTAGTGGCAGGGCAGGGTAGTGGCAGGGCAGGGTAGTGATGGGCAGGGTAGTGGAAGGGCAGGGTAGTGGCAGGGCAGGGTAGTGGCAGGGAAGGGTAGTGGTAGGGAAGGGTAGTGGTAGGGGAGGGTAGTGGTAGGGCAAAGTAGTGGCAGGGTAGTGGTAGGGCAGGGTAGTGGTAGGGCAGGGGTAGTGGTAGGGCAACTGAGTGGCAGGGCAGGGTAGTGGTAGGGCAAGGTAGTGGCAGGGTAGTGGTAGGGCAGGGTAGTGGTAGGGCAGGGGTAGTGGTAGGGCAGGGTAGTGGCAGGGTAGTTGCAGGGCAGGGTAGTGACAGGGCAGGGTAGTGGCAGGGCAAGGTAGTGGCAGGGTAGTTGCAGGGCAGGGTAGTGGCAGGGCAGGGTAGTGGCAGGGTAGTTGCAGGGCAGGGTAGTGGCAGGGCAGGGTAGTGGCAGGGTAGTTGCAGGGCAGGGTAGTGGCAGGGCAGGGTAGTGGCAGGGCAGGGTAGTGGTAGGGCAGGGTAGTGGCAGGGCAGGGTAGTGGCAGGGCAAGGTAGTGGCAGGGCAGGGTAGTGGCAGGGCAGGGTAGTGGCAGGGCATGGGAGTGGCAGGGCAGGGTAGTGGCAGGGCAGGGTAGTGGCAGGGAAGGGTAGTGGCAGGGCAGGGTAGTGGCAGTGCAGGGTAGTGGCAGGGCAGGGTAGTGGCAGGGCAGGGTAGTGGAAGGGCAGGGTAGTGAAGGGAAGGGTAGTGGCAGGGCAGGGTAGTGGCAGTGCAGGGTAGTGGCAGGGCAGGGTAGTGGCAGGGCAGGGTAGTGATGGGCAGGGTAGTGGAAGGGCAGGGTAGTGGCAGGGAAGGGTAGTGGTAGGGAAGGGTAGTGGTAGGGGAGGGTAGTGGCAGGGTAGGGTAGTGGCAGGGAAGGGTAGTGGCAGGGCAGGGTAGTGGCAGGGCGGGGTAGTGGCAGGGCAGGGTAGTGGCAGGGAAGGGTAGTGGCAGGGCAGGGTAGTGGAAGGGCAGGGTAGTGGCAGGGAAGGGTAGTGGCAGGGCAGGGTAGTGGCAGGGCAGGGTAGTGGCAGGGCAGGGTAGTGATGGGCAGGGTAGTGGTAGGGCAGGGTAGTGGTAGGGCAGGGTAGTGGCAGGGCAGGGTAGTGGCAGGGCAGGGTAGTGGCAGGGCAGGGTAGTGGCAGGGTAGTGGTAGGGCAGGGTAGTGGTAGGGGAGGGTAGTGGCAGGGCAGGGTAGTGGCAGGGCAGGGTAGTGGTAGGGCAAGGTAGTGGCAGGGTAGTGGTAGGGCAGGGTAGTGGTAGGGCAGGGTAGTGGTAGGGCAGGGGTAGTGGTAGGGCAACTGAGTGGCAGGGCAGGGTAGTGGTAGGGCAAGGTAGTGGCAGGGTAGCGGTAGGGCAGGGTAGTGGTAGGGCAGGGGTAGTGGTAGGGCAGGGTAGTGGCAGGGTAGTTGCAGGGCAGGGTAGTGACAGGGCAGGGTAGTGGTAGGGCAGGGTAGTGGCAGGGCAAGGTAGTGGCAGGGTAGTTGCAGGGCAGGGTAGTGGCAGGGCAGGGTAGTGGCAGGGCAGGGTAGTGGTAGGGCAGGGTAGTGGCAGGGTAGTGGCAGGGCAAGGTAGTGGAAGGGCAGGGTAGTGGCAGGGCAGGGTAGTGGCAGGGCAGGGTAGTGGCAGGGCATGGGAGTGGCAGGGCAGGGTAGTGGCAGGGCAGGGTAGTGGCAGGGCAGGGTAGTGGCAGGGAAGGGTAGTGGCAGGGCAGGGTAGTGGCAGGGCAGGGTAGTGGCAGGGCAGGGTAGTGATGGGCAGGGTAGTGGCAAGGCAAGGTAGTGGAAGGGCAGGGTAGTGGTAGGGCAGGGTAGTGGCAGGGCAGGGTAGTGGCAGGGCAGGGTAGTGGCAGGGAAGGGTAGTGGCAGGGCATGGGAGTGGCAGGGCAGGGTAGTTGCAGGGCAGGGTAGTGGAAGGGCAGGGTAGTGGCAGGGCAGGGTAGTGGCAGGGAAGGGTAGTGGCAGGGCAGGGTAGTGGCAGGGCAGGGTAGTGGCAGGGCAGGGTAGTGCTGGGCAGGGTAGTGGTAGGGCAGGGTAGTGGTAGGGCAGGGTAGTGGCAGGGCAGGGTAGTGGCAGGGCAGGGTAGTGGTAGGGCAGGGTAGTGGCAGGGCAGGGTAGTGGCAGGGCAGGGTAGTGTTAGGGCAGGGTAGTGGTAGGGCAGGGTAGTGGCAGGGTAGTGGCAGGGTAGTGGTAGTGGCAGGGCAGGGTAGTGGTAGGGCAGGGTAGTGGCAGGGCAGGGTAGTGGTAGGGCAGGGTAGTTGTAGGGCAGGGTAGGGGCAGGCTAGTGGCAGGGTAGTTGTAGGGCAGGGTAGTGGTAGGGAGGGGTAGTGGCAGGGAAGGGTAGTGGCAGGGCAGGGTAGTGGCAGGGCAGGGTAGTGGCAGGGAAGGGTGAGTGGTAGGGCAGGGTAGTGGCAGGGTAGTGGTAGGGAGGGGTAGTGGCAGGGAAGGGTAGTGGCAGGGCAGGGGTAGTGGCAGGGCAGGGTAGTGGCAGGGCAGGGTAGTGGCAGGGAAGGGTAGTGGTAGGGCAGGGTAGTGGCAGGGTAGTGGCAGGGCAGGGTAGTGGCAGGGCAGGGTAGTGGCAGGGCAAGGTAGTGGCAGGGAAGGGTAGTGGCAGGGCAGGGTCGTGGCAGGGCAGGGTAGTGGCAGGGAAGGGTAGTGGCAGGGCAGGGTAGTGGCAGGGCAGGGTAGTAGCAGGGAAGGGTAGTGGCAGGGCAGGTTAGTGGCAGGGCAGGGCAGGGTAGTGGCAGGGCAGGGTAGTAGCAGGGAAGGGTAGTGGCAGGGCAGGGTAGTGGCAGGTAGTGGCAGGGCAGGGTAGTGGCAGGGTAGTGGCAGGGTAGTGGCAGGGAAGGGTAGTGGAAGGGCAGGGTAGTGGCAGGGCAGGGTAGTGGCAGGGAAGGGTAGTGGCAGGGCAGGGTAGTGGCAGGGCAGGGTAGTGGCAGGGCAGGGTAGTGATGGGCAGGGTAGTGGTAGGGCAGGGTAGTGGTAGGGCAGGGTAGTGGCAGGGCAGGGTAGTGGCAGGGCAGGGTAGTGGCAGGGAAGGGTAGTGGTAGGGGAGGGTAGTGGCAGGGTAGGGTAGTGGCAGGGCAGGGTAGTGGCAGGGCAGGGTAGTGTTAGGGCAGGGTAGTGGCAGGGCAGGGTAGTGGTAGGGCAGGGTAGTGGCAGGGCAGGGTAGTGGCAGGGCAGGGTGAGTGGCAGGGCAGGGTAGTGGAAGGGCAGGGTAGTGGCAGGGAAGGGTAGTGGCAGGGCAGGGTAGTGGCAGGGCAGGGTAGTGGTAGGGCAGGGTAGTGGTAGGGAAGGGTAGTGGTAGGGGAGGGTAGTGGCAGGGCAGGGTAGTGGTAGGGCAGGGTAGTGGCAGGGCAGGGTAGTGGCAGGGCAGGGTAGTGGCAGGGAAGGGTAGTGGCAGGGCATGGGAGTGGCAGGGCAGGGTAGTTGCAGGGCAGGGTAGTGGTAGGGCAGGGTAGTGGTAGGGCAGGGTAGTGGCAGGGCAGGGTAGTGGCAGGGCAGTGTAGTGGTAGGGCAGGGTAGTGGCAGGGCAGGGTAGTGGCAGGGCAGGGTAGTGTTAGGGCAGGGTAGTGGTAGGGCAGGGTAGTGGCAGGGTAGTGGCAGGGTAGTGGTAGTGGCAGGGCAGGGTAGTGGTAGGGCAGGGTAGTGGCAGGGCAGGGTAGTGGTAGGGCAGGGTAGTTGTAGGGCAGGGTAGGGGCAGGCTAGTGGCAGGGTAGTTGTAGGGCAGGGTAGTGGTAGGGAGGGGTAGTGGCAGGGAAGGGTAGTGGCAGGGCAGGGTAGTGGCAGGGCAGGGTAGTGGCAGGGCAGGGTAGTGGCAGGGCAGGATAGTGGCAGGGAAGGGTAGTGGTAGGGCAGGGTAGTGGCAGGGTAGTGGTAGGGAGGGGTAGTGGCAGGGAAGGGTAGTGGCAGGGCAGGGTAGTGGCAGGGCAGGGTAGTGGCAGGGCAGGGTAGTGCCAGGGAAGGGTAGTGGTAGGGCAGGGTAGTGGCAGGGTAGTGGCAGGGCAGGGTAGTGGCAGGGCAGGGTAGTGGCAGGGCAAGGTAGTGGCAGGGAAGGGTAGTGGCAGGGCAGGGTCGTGGCAGGGCAGGGTAGTGGCAGGGAAGGGTAGTGGCAGGGCAGGGTAGTGGCAGGGCAGGGTAGTAGCAGGGAAGGGTAGTGGCAGGGCAGGGTAGTGGCAGGGCAGGGCAGGGTAGTGGCAGGGCAGGGTAGTAGCAGGGAAGGGTAGTGGCAGGGCAGGGTAGTGGCAGGTAGTGGCAGGGCAGGGTAGTGGCAGGGCAGGGTAGTGGCAGGGAAGGGTAGTGGCAGGGAAGGGTAGTGGCAGGGCAGGGTAGTGGCAGGGCAGGGTAGTGGCAGGGAAGGGTAGTGGCAGGGCAGGGTAGTGGCAGGGAAGGGTAGTGGTAGGGCAGGGTAGTGGCAGGGTAGTGGTAGGGAGGGGTAGTGGCAGGGAAGGGTAGTGGCAGGGCAGGGTAGTGGCAGGGCAGGGTAGTGGCAGGGAAGGGTAGTGGTAGGGCAGGGTAGTGGCAGGGTAGTGGCAGGGCAGGGTAGTGGCAGGGCAGGGTAGTGGCAGGGCAGGGTAGTGGCAGGGCAAGGTAGTGGCAGGGAAGGGTAGTGGCAGGGCAGGGTCGTGGCAGGGCAGGGTAGTGGCAGGGAAGGGTGAGTGGCAGGGCAGGGTAGTGGCAGGGCAGGGTAGTAGCAGGGAAGGGTAGTTGCAGGGCAGGGTAGTGGCAGGGCAGGGCAGGGTAGTGGCAGGGCAGGGTAGTAGCAGGGAAGGGTAGTGGCAGGGCAGGGTAGTGGCAGGTAGTGGCAGGGCAGGGTAGTGGCAGGGCAGGGTAGTGGCAGGGAAGGGTAGTGGCAGGGCAGGGTAGTGGCAGGGTAGTGGCAGGGAAGGGTAGTGGCAGGGCAGGGTAGTGGCAGGGCAGGGTAGTGGCAGGGAAGGGTAGTGGCAGGGAAGGGTAGTGGCAGGGCAGGGTAGTGGCAGGGCAGGGTAGTGGCAGGGCAGGGTAGTGGCAGGGAAGGGTAGTGGCAGGGCAGGGTAGTAGAAGGGCAGGGTAATGGCAGGGCAGGGTAGTGGCAGGGCAGGGTAGTGGCAGGGCAGGGTAGTAGCAGGGAAGGGTAGTGGCAGGGCAGGGTAGTGGCAGGGTAGTGGCAGGGTAGTGGCAGGGAAGGGTAGTGGCAGGGCAGGGTAGTGGCAGGGAAGGGTAGTGGCAGGAAGGGTAGTGGCAGGGCAGGGTAGTGGCAGGGCAGGGTAGTGGCAGGGAAGGGTAGTGGCAGGGCAGGGTAGTGGCAGGGCAGGGTAGTGGCAGGGCAGGGTAGTGGCAGGGCAGGGTAGTGGCAGGAAGGGTAATGGCAGGGCAGGGTAGTGGCAGGGCAGGGTAGTGGCAGGGAAGGGAAGGGTATTGGCAGGGCACGTGTAGCAGGGAAGAGTAGTGGCAGGGCAGGGTAGTGGCAGGAAGGGTAGTGGCAGGGAAGGGTAGTGGCAGGGCAGGGTAGTGGCAGGGCAGGGTAGTGGCAGGGCAGGGTAGTAGCAGGGAAGGGTAGTGGCAGGGCAGGGTAGTGGCAGGGAAGGGTAGTGGAAGGGCAGGGTAGTGGCAGGGCAGGGTAGTGGCAGGGCAGGGTAGTGGCAGGGAAGGGTAATGGCAGGGCAGGGTAGTGGCAGGGCAGGGTAGTGGCAGGGAAGGGAAGGGTATTGGCAGGGCACGGTAGTGGCAGGGAAGGGTAGTGGCAGGGCAGGGTAGTGGCAGGGCAGGGTAGTGGCAGGGAAGGGTAGTGGCAGGGCAGGGTAGTGGCAGGGCAGGGTAGTGCTGGGCAGGGTAGTGGTAGGGCAGGGTAGTGGTAGGGCAGGGTAGTGGCAGGGCAGGGTAGTGGCAGGGCAGTGTAGTGGTAGGGCAGGGTAGTGGCAGGTAGTGGCAGGGCAGGGTAGTGGCAGGGCAGGGTAGTGGCAGGGAAGGGTAGTGGCAGGGCAGGGTAGTGGCAGGGTAGTGGCAGGGTAGTGGCAGGGAAGGGTAGTGGCAGGGCAGGGTAGTGGCAGGGCAGGCTAGTGGCAGGGAAGGGTAGTGGCAGGGAAGGGTAGTGGCAGGGCAGGGTAGTGGCAGGGCAGGGTAGTGGCAGGGAAGGGTAGTGGCAAGGCAGGGTAGTAGAAGGGCAGGGTAATGGCAGGGCAGGGTAGTGGCAGGGCAGGGTAGTGGCAGGGCAGGGTAGTAGCAGGGAAGGGTAGTGGCAGGGCAGGGTAGTGGCAGGGTAGTGGCAGGGTAGTGGCAGGGAAGGGTAGTGGCAGGGCAGGGTAGTGGCAGGGAAGGGTAGTGGCAGGGCAGGGTAGTGGCAGGGCAGGGTAGTGGCAGGGCAGGGTAGTGGCAGGGAAGGGTAGTGGCAGGGCAGGGTAGTGGCAGGGAAGGGTAGTGGCAGGGCAGGGTAGTGGCAGGGCAGGGTAGTGGCAGGGAAGGGTAATGGCAGGGCAGGGTAGTGGCAGGGCAGGGTAGTGGCAGGGAAGGGAAGGGTATTGGCAGGGCACGGTAGTGGCAGGGATGGGTAGTGGCAGGGCAGGGTAGTGGCAGGGCAGGGTAGTGGCAGGGAAGGGTAGTGGCAGGGTAGTGGCAGGGCAGGGTAGTGGCAGGGCAGGGTAGTGCTGGGCAGGGTAGTGGTAGGGCAGGGTAGTGGCAGGGCAGGGTAGTGGCAGGGCAGTGTAGTGGTAGGGCAGGGTAGTGGCAGGGCAGGGTAGTGGCAGGGCAGGGTAGTGTTAGGGCAGGGTAGTGGTAGGGCAGGGTAGTGGCAGGGTAGTGGCAGGGTAGTGGTAGTGGCAGGGCAGGGTAGTGGTAGGGCAGGGTAGTGGCAGGGCAGGGTAGTGGTAGGGCAGGGTAGTTGTAGGGCAGGGTAGGGGCAGGCTAGTGGCAGGGTGGTTGTAGGGCAGGGTAGTGGTAGGGAGGGGTAGTGGCAGGGAAGGGTAGTGGCAGGGCAGGGTAGTGGCAGGGCAGGGTAGTGGCAGGGCAGGGTAGTGGCAGGGAAGGGTAGTGGTAGGGCAGGGTAGTGGTAGGGAGGGGTAGTGGCAGGGAAGGGTAGTGGCAGGGCAGGGTAGTGGCAGGGCAGGGTAGTGGCAGGGCAGGGTAGTGGCAGGGAAGGGTAGTGGTAGGGCAGGGTAGTGGCAGGGTAGTGGCAGGGCAGGGTAGTGGCAGGGCAAGGTAGTGGCAGGGAAGGGTAGTGGCAGGGCAGGGTCGTGGCAGGGCAGGGTAGTGGCAGGGAAGGGTAGTGGCAGGGCAGGGTAGTGGCAGGGCAGGGTAGTAGCAGGGAAGGGTAGTGGCAGGGCAGGGTAGTGGCAGGGCAGGGCAGGGTAGTGGCAGGGCAGGGTAGTAGCAGGGAAGGGTAGTGGCAGGGCAGGGTAGTGGCAGGTAGTGGCAGGGCAGGGTAGTGGCAGGGAAGGGTAGTGGTAGGGCAGGGTAGTGGCAGGGTAGTGGCAGGGCAGGGTAGTGGCAGGGCAGGGTAGTGGCAGGGCAAGGTAGTGGCAGGGAAGGGTAGTGGCAGGGCAGGGTCGTGGCAGGGCAGGGTAGTGGCAGGGAAGGGTAGTGGCAGGGCAGGGTAGTGGCAGGGCAGGGTAGTAGCAGGGAAGGGTAGTGGCAGGGCAGGGTAGTGGCAGGGCAGGGCAGGGTAGTGGCAGGGCAGGGTAGTAGCAGGGAAGGGTAGTGGCAGGGCAGGGTAGTGGCAGGTAGTGGCAGGGCAGGGTAGTGGCAGGGCAGGGTAGTGGCAGGGAAGGGTAGTGGCAGGGCAGGGTAGTGGCAGGGTAGTGGCAGGGTAGTGGCAGGGAAGGGTAGTGGCAGGGCAGGGTAGTGGCAGGGCAGGGTAGTGGCAGGGAAGGGTAGTGGCAGGGAAGGGTAGTGGCAGGGCAGGGTAGTGGCAGGGCAGGGTAGTGGCAGGGCAGGGTAGTGGCAGGGAAGGGTAGTGGCAGGGCAGGGTAGTAGAAGGGCAGGGTAATGGCAGGGCAGGGTAGTGGCAGGGGCAGGGTAGTGGCAGGGCAGGGTAGTAGCAGGGAAGGGTAGTGGCAGGGCAGGGTAGTGGCAGGGTAGTGGCAGGGTAGTGGCAGGGAAGGGTAGTGGCAGGGCAGGGTAGTGGCAGGGAAGGGTAATGGCAGGGAAGGGTAGTGGCAGGGCAGGGTAGTGGCAGGGCAGGGTAGTGGCAGGGCAGGGTAGTGGCAGGGCAGGGTAGTGGCAGGGCAGGGTAGTGGCAGGGCAGGGTAGTGGCAGGGAAGGGTAATGGCAGGGCAGGGTAGTGGCAGGGCAGGGTAGTGGCAGGGAAGGGAAGGGTATTGGCAGGGCACGGTAGTGGCAGGGAAGGGTAGTGGCAGGGCAGGGTAGTGGCAGGGTAGTGGCAGGGTAGTGGCAGGGAAGGGTAGTGGCAGGGCAGGGTAGTGGCAGGGCAGGGTAGTAGAAGGGAAGGGTAGTGGCAGGGTAGTGGCAGGGAAGGGTAGTGGCAGGGCAGGGTAGTGGCGGGGCAGGGTAGTGGCAGGCAGGGTAGTGGCAGGGTAGTGGAAGGGCAGGGTAGTAGCAGGGCAGGGTAGTTGCAGGGCAGGGTAGTGGCAGGGCAGGGTAGTGGCAGGGTAGGGTAGTAGCAGGGCAGGGTAGTGGCAGGGAAGGGTAGTGGCAGGGCAGGGTAGTAGCAGGGCAGGGTAGTGGCAGGGCAGGGTAGTGGCAGGGCAGGGTAGTGGCAGGGAAGGGTAGTTGCAGGGCAGGGTAGTGGCAGGGAAGGGTAGTGGCAGGGCAGGGTAGTGGCAGGGAAGGGAAGGGTATTGGCAGGGCAGGGTAGTGGCAGGGAAGGGTCGTGGCAGGGCAGGGTAGTGGCAGGGTAGTGGCAGGGTAGTGGCAGGGTAGTGGCAGGGTAGTGGCAGGGAAGGGTAGTGGCAGGGCAGGGTAGTGGCAGGGCAGTGTAGTGGCAGGGAAGGGTAGTGGCAGGGCAGGGTAGTAGAAGGGAAGGGTAGTGGCAGGGTAGTGGCAGGGTAGTGACAGGGTAGTGGCAGGGAAGGGTAGTGGCAGGGCAGGGTAGTGGCAGGGAAGGGTAGTGGCAGGGCAGGGTAGTAGAAGGGAAGGGTAGTGGCAGGGTAGTGGAAGGGCAGGGTAGTGGAAGGGCAGGGTAGTAGCAGGGCAGGGTAGTGGCAGGGCAGGGTAGTGGCAGGGTAGTGGAAGGGCAGGGTAGTAGCAGGGCAGGGTAGTTGCAGGGCAGGGTAGTGGCAGGGCAGGGTAGTGGCAGGGTAGGGTAGTAGCAGGCCAGGGTAGTGGCAGGGAAGGGTAGTGGCAGGGCAGGGTAGTAGCAGGGCAGGGTAGTGGCAGGGCAGGGTAGTAGCAGGGAAGGGTAGTGGCAGGGCAGGGTAGTGGCAGGGTAGGGTAGTAGCAGGGAAGGGTAGTGGCAGGGCAGGTTAGTGGCAGGGAAGGGTAGTGGCAGGGCAGGGTAGTAGCAGGGAAGGGTAGTGGCAGGGCAGGGTAGTGCCAGGGTAGTGGCAGGGCAGGGTAGTGGCAGGGAAGGGTAGTGGCAGGGCAGGTTAGTGGCAGGGAAGGGTAGTGGCAGGGCAGGGTAGTGGCAGGGTAGTGGCAGGGCAGGGTAGTGGCAGGGCAGGGTAGTGGCAGGGCAGGGTAGTGGCAGGGAAGGGTAGTGGCAGGGCAGGTTAGTGGCAGGGAAGGGTAGTGGCAGGGCAGGGTAGTGGCAGGGCAGGGTAGTGGCAGGGTAGTGGCAGGGCAGGGTAGTGGCAGTGCAGGGTAGTGGCAGGGCAGGGTAGTGGCAGGGCAGGGTAGTGGCAGGGAAGGGTAGTGGCAGGGCAGGGTAGTGGCAGGGCAGGGTAGTAGCAGGGAAGGGTAGTGGCAGGGCAGGGTAGTGGCAGGGCAGGGTAGTGGCAGGGCAGGGTAGTGGCATGGCAGGGTAGTAGGGCAGGGAAGGGTAGTGGCAGGGCAGGGTAGTGGCAGGGCAGGGTAGTGGCAGGGCAGGGTAGGGCAGGGTGGCAGGGCAGGGTAGTGGCAGGGCAGGGTAGTAGCAGGGAAGGGTAGTGGCAGGGCAGGGTAGTGGCAGGGCAGGGTAGTGGCAGGGCAGGGTAGTAGCAGGGAAGGGTAGTGGCAGGGCAGGGTAGTGGCAGGGCAGGGTAGTGGCAGGGCAGGGTAGTGGCAGGGTAGAGTAGTGGCAGGGCAGGGTAGTGGCAGGGAAGGGTAGTGTCAGGGGCAGGGTAGTGGCAGGGCAGGGTAGTAGCAGGGAAGGGTAGTGGCAGGGCAGGGTACAGGCGTGGTAACGTCCAAGTGCACTTGACTGTGTCCTTCTACCAATATAGCTCAAATAATGTGGCTATTTATATGTTCATATGGTCTCTTTTCTTCCTGGTACAGTACTTTAAGGACACTGGGTTCCAGTCCTTTTCCCCAGGGGTTTGGTTTGGCATGTTGTGTCTCCACTGTGACAGGAACTGTAGCAAACTTAAAAACCTAAACTTACAAACTTGTTAAGCTTCTGTAACCAAGCTCAGAGAGTCAACGAGAGAGAAAGAGAGAGAGAGAGAGAGAGAGAGAGAGAGAGAGAGAGAGGTTTAGATAGGGAGAGAGAGAGAGAGAGAGAGAGAGAGAGAGAGAGGGAGAGAGAGAGGGAGTGAGAGAGAGAGAGGTTTAGATAGGGAGAGAGAGGTTTAGAGAGAGAGAGAGAGAGAGAGGTTTAGATAGGGAGAGAGAGAGAGAGAGAGAGATGTTTAGATAGAGAGAGATAGAGGTTTAGATAGGGAGAGAGAGAGAGAGAGAGAGGTTTAGATAGGGAGAGAGAGAGAGAGGGAGAGAGGTTTAGATAGGGAGAGAGAGAGGTTTAGATAGGGAAAGAGAGAGAGAGAGAGGTTTAGATAGGGAGAGAGAGAGAGAGAGAGAGAGGGGAGAGAGAGAAAGAGAGGTTTAGATAGGGAGAGAGAGAGAGGTTTAGATAGGGAGAGAGAGAGAGAGAGAGAGAGAGAGGGTTTAGATAGAGAGAGAGGGAGAGGGAGGGAGAGAGAGAGAGGGAGAGGGAGGGAGAGAGAGAGAGGGAGAGAGAGAGAGAGAGAGGGGGAGAGAGAGGGGAGCAGGAGAACACTGTAAGAGAACGTGAGCGAGAGAAAGAGAGAGGTGGTGGTTGTGGAGAAAGGACGGCAGGGTGTGTCTG
>NC_088399.1:47981419-47986419 GCF_034236695.1 Oncorhynchus nerka
CATCTCATAGCCTCTCTAACTCTCTCTAACCATCCCATAGCCTCTCTACCTCTCTCTAACCATCCCATAGCCTCTCTACCTCTCTCTAACCATCCCATAGCCTTTCTACCTCTCTCTAACATCTCATAGCCTCTCTACCTCACTCTAACCATCCCATAGCCTTTCTACCTCTCTCTAACATCCCATAGCCTTTCTACCTCTCTCTAACATCTCATAGCCTCTCTACCTCTCTCTAACCATCCCATAGCCTTTCTACCTCTCTCTAACATCTCATAGCCTCTCTACCTCACTCTAACCATCCCATAGCCTTTCTACCTCTCTCTAACATCTCATAGTCTCTCTACCTCACTCTAACCATCCCATAGCCTTTCTACCTCTCTCTAACATCTCATAGCCTCTCTACCTCTCTCTAACCATCCCATAGCCTCTCTACCTCTCTCTAACATCCCATAGCCTCTCTACCTCTCTCTAACCATCCCATAGCCTTTCTACCTCTCTCTAACATCTCATAGCCTCTCTACCTCACTCTAACCATCCCATAGCCTCTCTACCTCTCTCTAACCATCCCATAGCCTCTCTACCTCTCTCTAACCATCCCATAGCCTCTCTACCTCTCTCTAACCATCCCATAGCCTCTCTACCTCTCTCTAACCATCCCATAGCCTCTCTACCTCTCTCTAACCATCCCATAGCCTCTCTACCTCACTCTAACCATCCCATAGCCTCTCTACCTCTCTCTAACCATCCCATAGCCTCTCTACCTCTCTCTAACCATCCCATAGCCTCTCTACCTCTCTCTAACCATCCCATAGCCTTTCTACCTCTCTCTAACCATCCCATAGCCTCTCTACCTCTCTCTAACCATCCCATAGCCTCTCTACCTCTCTCTAACATCCCATAGCCTTTCTACCTCTCTCTAACATCTCATAGCCTCTCTACCTCTCTCTAACCATCCCATAGCCTTTCTACCTCTCTCTAACCATCCCATAGCCTCTCTACCTCTCTCTAACCATCCCATAGCCTTTCTACCTCTCTCTAACCATCCCATAGCCTCTCTACCTCTCTCTAACATCCCATAGCCTCTCTACCTCACTCTAACCATCCCATAGCCTCTCTACCTCTCTCTCACCCTCTCAAAGCCTAGAGATGAGGTAGAAAATAGTGTAAAGGTAGAGATTCATTCTTTCAGAGGTACCTAAACATTTCAGCCAAACTCCAAGGAATAATCTGTTTGACTGATTCCCACACATCACCCGCAGTATTAGAATCTATCTGACTGATTCCCGCACATCACCCACAGTATTTGAATCTATCTGACTGATTCACACACATCACCCGCAGTATTAGAATCTATCTGACTGATTCCCGCACATCACCCACAGTATTAGAATCTATCTGACTGATTCACACACATCACCCACAGTATTAGAATCTATCTGACTGATTCACACACATCACCCGCAGTATTAGAATGTATCTGACTGATTCCCGCACATCACCCGTAGTATTTGAATCTATCTGACTGATTCACACACATCACCCGCAGTATTAGAATCTATGACTGATTCACACACATCACCCGCAGTATTTGAATCTATCTGACTGATTCACACACATCACCCGCAGTATTAGAATCTATCTGACTGATTCCCGCACATCACCCATAGTATTAGAATCTATGACTGATTCACACACATCACCCACAGTATTTTAATCTATCTGACTGATTCACACACATCACCCGTAGTATTAGAATCTATCTGACTGATTCACACACATCACCCACAGTATTTTAATCTATCTGACTGATTCCCGCACATCACCCATAGTATTAGAATCTATGACTGATTCACACACATCACCCACAGTATTTTAATCTATCTGACTGATTCACACACATCACCTGTAGTATTAGAATCTATGACTGATTCACACACATCACCCGCAGTATTAGAATCTATGACTGATTCACACACATCACCCACAGTATTTTAATCTATCTGACTGATTCACACACATCACCTGTAGTATTAGAATCTATCTGACTGATTCACACACATCACCCGCAGTAGATTTCTCCCTCCATGACACCACCAATCGCCCTTTGAATGGGATGTTGAGCCAATCTGGGTAGAAGCTGTCCTTAGGCACAGATCTAGGATCAGTTGATCCTCCCCCACTCCTTACCTTAACCTGCAACTGGCCTTAGATCACTGTCTTGATTCCATCGTACTCCGTGTTTTACCTGCCCTCCTCTCTGTCCTCCATTTTGTGTCTTACAGTTTCGGGATGAACCATGATGGAATAGGAAACTCATGTGGGACTAAAGGCCACGAGGCAGCCAAGCTGATGGCGGCCCACATCACAGCTAACACCAACCCCTTCTCCTGGTCGGCCTGCAGTAAGGACTATATCACCAGCTTCCTCGAGTAAGTGGAAGAGGGGCACCGCCCATCTCAGCTTATTCCAAGTTAAAAACCACCTATTGAAACTCTTGTACATATCCTGAACCAACCAGAAACGTCCTCAGTAGGTAAAAAGACACGGATAGCCTTCCAGCCGTCCAAACATTGAGCCGGGGATTTGGGACAGACACAGAAATCCTACTCTCGTCCTCCTCTTCAGAATCGCCTGTCTCTCCGTGCTTTGAATATCAGATAGGTTTGTTTTCTGTAAAGAAGGATATTCTTCATTTATTTCAAATAGTGCCCCTCAGAACCGGCAGATGATAACAGATAGAGTCTGGGTTTAGAAGTATTAAACAAATCCTCTCGTCAGACAGCGTCCATAGAAAACAAAGCAGCTTGGCCTTGAAGGCCCTCAACTTCTTAACCCAACGAATGGTTTTCAGCGTGCGTGCGTGTCGGGAGAACGGTGGCCCTGGTTGTCAGAGCATGTTCTCTGGTGAAAGCCTTCCCGAGCCGGGAGAGACGAGGAGAGGAGAGACGAGGAGAGGAGAGGCGAGGAGAGGAGAGGGGAGGAGAGGCGAGGAGAGGAGAGGAGAGATGAGGAGAGGAGAGGAGAGACGAGGAGAGGAGAGACGAGGAGAGGAGAGACGAGGAGAGGCGAGGGGAGGAGAGGAGAGGAGAGGCGAGGAGAGGAGAGACGAAGAGAGGAGAGACGAGGAGAGACGAGGAGAGGAGAGGCGAGGAGAGGCGAGGAGAGGAGAGGAGAGACGAGGAGAGGAGAGACGAGGAGAGGCGAGGAGGAGGAGAGACGAGGAGAGGAGAGGAGAAGAGAGGAGAGGAGAGACGAGGAGAGGAGAGGAGAGGCGAGGAGAGACGAGGAGAGGAGAGACGAGGAGAGGAGAGGAGAGGCGAGGAGAGGAGAGACGAGGAGAGGAGAGACGAGGAGAGGCGAGGAGAGGAGAGGCGAGGAGAGGAGAGACGAGGAGAGGAGAGGAGAGACGAGGAGAGGAGAGGAGAGGCGAGGAGAGGAGAGACGAGGAGAGGAGAGACGAGGAGAGGAGAGGAGAGACGAGGAGAGGCGAGGAGAGGGAGGAGAGGCGAGGAGAGGAGAGACGAGGAGAGGAGAGGAGAGACGAGGGGAGGAGAGGAGAGATGAGGAGAGGAGAGACGAGGAAAGGAGAGGAGAGGAGTGGAGAGACGAGAAGAGGAGAGGCGAGGAGAGGAGAGGAGAGACGAGGAGAGGAGAGGAGAGACGAGGAGAGGGGAGGAGAGGAGAGGAGAGACGAGGAGAGGCGAGGAGAGGAGAAACGAGGAGAGGAGAAGAGAGGAGAGGCGAGGAGAGGAGAGGAGAGGCGAGGCGAGGAGAGGAGAGACGAGGAAAGACATTAGCTGGCAGCACCAAGTAGCATTGGCACATAGACGTAGACATTACACGTACCAACTTCTCACAGTGACACACAGCCTCGCTACGGTTTCTGGACATCCTCACGCTGGCCGTCTTTTCTCACGGTTGGATCACCTGAGAGTCTAGCACTCTTTTCAGACCAAAGTGCAGAGAGGCTGAATATTTTTGCTCACATTGGCGTGACCCCCCCCCCCCCCCCCCCCCGTTTTGTGCTGTTCCCTTTTCTTCTTCTCCTCTGAAATTCTGTTGTGGGTGAATTCGTCTTTGTGTCTTTTCCACTCCGCCTTTTCATTTGCGATGTCTTGGTTTTGCCTGTGAACTAGACGTTACCCTCCCCGCGTTCTCTCCCTCCGGCAGTCTTTTGGATACGTTCCTTCTCTCCAAGTAAACAACTTTGGCTGCGGCCTTGGCTTCTATACTGGGTTGCTGGTGCAATATGTGGCTGGTCGTTTGGGTTCTAAAGAATGGTTTATGAATGCAGACATAGTTCAGACACAGTTTACTCTGCGTGGTTCTCTTGCCAGTATGCCATAAATCAATAGTTCTGTAACTTTTAGCCTAGTTATATTCACAATAGATATACGACATGGAGTTCACTCCAATGTGGCCACCGGCCAAGAATTGTGCACTTTTCTATTGAAGCAATATCTAGGCCTCGATTCAATCCGGACGTCAGTCATAATCCGATTGAGCCGACATGTGCAGTGTTTAGTGTGAATGCAGAACCTTTGTAGCCGAAAAGGGATGATCAGGTTGAATCTCGACCCCCAAGTCTTAAAATCATACGATTTCAATGTTTATTTAATCTGGTTAATATCTAGTCTTAACATGGCTGACCAAGGCGGGGGTTTAGGATCCGGCGATGCTTCCTCTTCTGATTTGAAGAGATTTCCTCTCTGACAGTGTAATGAACTTGGCTTTTCCCAGAGGACAGGAAGCTGCTTCGACTCTGTCAAGTAATACTTTTCTATATTTAAACATCAGACTATTTGGTCTCTCCCCGAAGCAATAAACGGTGGAGTCTGCCCCAGACCTGGTTTGCCGGGGTGTGGGTTGATGTGGTGGGCCGGGAGGGTAGGTCTTAGGGGAGCTCAGCTGACCAGAGCTAGGCTCTCTCTGGTGAGACGGACCTCTCCAAGGAAAAGGATTATTCCACTACAGAGGATAAGAGCGAGAGAGAGAGAGAG
>NC_088399.1:47991419-47993919 GCF_034236695.1 Oncorhynchus nerka
GGTGTTATCTTCTTAGTCAGGGGTTAAGGGTGTTATCTTCTTAATCAGGGGTTAAGGGTGGTATCTTCTTAATCAGGGGTTAAGGGTGTTATCTTCTTAGTCAGGGGTTAAGGGTGTTATCTTCTTAGTCAGGGGTTAAGGGGTGGTATCTTCTTAGTCAGGGGTTAAGGGTGGTATCTTCTTAGTAGTCAGGGTTAAGGGTGTTATCTTCTTAATCAGGGGTTAAGGGTGTTATCTTCTTAGTCAGGGGTTAAGGGTGGTATCTTCTTAGTCAGGGGTTAAGGGTGGTATCTTCTTAGTCAGGGGTTAAGGGTGTATCTTCTTAGTCAGGGGTTAAGGGTGGTATCTTCTTAGTCAGGGGTTAAGGGTGGTATCTTCTTAATCAGGGTTAAGGGTGTTATCTTCTTAATCAGGGGTTAAGGGTGTTATCTTCTTAGTCAGGGGTTAAGGGTGTTATCTTCTTAGTCAGGGTTAAGGGTGGTATCTTCTTAGTCAGGGGTTAAGGGTGGTATCTTCTTAGTCAGGGATAAGGGTGTTATCTTCTTAGTCAGGGGTTAAGGGTGGTATCTTCTTAATCAGGGTTAAGGGTGGTATCTTCTTAATCAGGGGTTAAGGGTGTTATCTTCTTAATCAGGGGTTAAGGGTGTTATCTTCTTAGTCTTCTTAGTCAGGGTTAAGGGTGTTATCTTCTTAGTCAGGGGTTAAGGGTGTTATCTTCTTAGTCAGGGGTTAAGGGTGGTATCTTCTTAATCAGGGGTTAAGGGTGTTATCTTCTTAATCAGGGGTTAAGGGTGTTATCTTCTTAGTCAGGGTTAAGGGTGGTATCTTCTTAGTCAGGGGTTAAGGGTGGTATCTTCTTAGTCAGGGATAAGGGTGGTATCTTCTTAGTCAGGGGTTAAGGGTGGTATCTTCTTAGTCAGGGGTTAAGGGTGTTATCTTCTTAGTCAGGGGTTAAGGGTGGTATCTTCTTAGTCAGGGGTTAAGGGTGGTATCTTCTTAGTCAGGGGTTAAGGGTGTTATCTTCTTAATCAGGGGTTAAGGGTGTTATCTTCTTAGTCAGGGGTTAAGGGTGTTATCTTCTTAATCAGGGGTTAAGGGTGTTATCTTCTTAGTCAGGGGTTAAGGGTGTTATCTTCTTAGTCAGGGGTTAAGGGTGTTATCTTCTTAGTCAGGGGTTAAGGGTGGTATCTTCTTAATCAGGGGTTAAGGGTGTTATCTTCTTAATCAGGGGTTAAGGGTGTTATCTTCTTAGTCAGGGGTTAAGGGTGGTATCTTCTTAGTCAGGGGTTAAGGGTGGTATCTTCTTAGTCAGGGGATAAGGGTGGTATCTTCTTAGTCAGGGGTTAAGGGTGGTATCTTCTTAGTCAGGGGTTAAGGGTGTTATCTTCTTAGTCAGGGGTTAAGGGTGGTATCTTCTTAGTCAGGGGTTAAGGGTGGTATCTTCTTAGTCAGGGGTTAAGGGTGTTATCTTCTTAATCAGGGGTTAAGGGTGTTATCTTCTTAGTCAGGGGTTAAGGGTGTTATCTTCTTAATCAGGGGTTAAGGGTGTTATCTTCTTAGTCAGGGGTTAAGGGTGTTATCTTCTTAATCAGGGGTTAAGGGTGTTATCTTCTTAATCAGGGGTTAAGGGTGTTATCTTCTTAATCAGGGGTTAAGGGTGTTATCTTCTTAATCAGGGGTTAAGGGTGTTATCTTCTTAATCAGGGGTTAAGGGTGTTATCTTCTTAGTCAGGGGCTACGGGTGTTATCTTCTTAGTCAGGGGTTAAGGGTGGTATCTTCTTAATCAGGGGTTAAGGGTGGTATCTTCTTAATCCGGGGTTAAGGGTGTTATCTTCTTATCATCCTAACCTATCTTAAAGTGATGGATGAGGGAGGGAGGTTTGCACACAAACACACACACACACCCACACACACACACACCACAGTTTTGTGAAATAAAATCATTACCCCCTACCACCACCATGAAGAATAACAACCCAAGGTAAATAAAGAGACACGAGCAGAGAGAGAACTGAACCAAGCCACAGACACAGGAGATGTTGAATGAAAGCCACAAAGAATTAATGAACCAATACGGACACAACAGAAAAAAGAGTCTGCCATTAGCCGAGATCAAGAGAGTTTATTTTGTTTCATTGAAAGAAATATCTGACAGCAGATTACTACGGGCCCCAAATCAAACCCTGTCATTTTGGCTCTTAAGCTCGTAATTGTGGTTTTAGATCAGCATGAAAGACAGCCATTTCTGAAAGGAGAGCATTCCTCCACAGCCTGGCTCAGCTGTGCTGCTCTGTGCCTCGGCTGCGTCCACAGCACTAGAATGTAGTCTTTCAACTAGTAGGGTTATGGATTCTGACAGTCAGGTCTGTTTCACTCAGCCAGCCAGCTGTCTGGTAAAGAGTTGTCTATAGTTTAGAGCTTGCTGATTGGACCCACGTAGCCATAGAAACAATGAAAGGATCTATGACTTGATGGTGCTTGCTTTCGGAGGTGATGTAC